>NC_091391.1:2011820-2041820 GCF_038502225.1 Cherax quadricarinatus
GTCGCGGCCGTATATATACGTTTTACGAGGTACCGTGTTTGACGTATATATACTCATAAATTCTAGCGGCTTCAAATCAAGCAGGAGAAAGCTGGTAGGCCTACATGTGAGAGAATGGGTCTGTGTGGTCAGTGTGCACCATATAAAAAAAATCCTGGAGTACGCAGTGCATAATGAGAAAAAAAAAATCCGACCGTTTTTTTTAATTAAAATGCCGACTTTGTGGTCTATTTTCGTATAGTATTTATGGTTGTATTCTCGTTTTGTTGGTCTCATTTGATAGAATGGAAGACATATTATAGAAATAGAGATGATGTTGATTGATTTTACTATAAAAAGAACCTAGAAATGGAGCTCAAAGTAGGGGAAATGTTTGATTTTTGCCAATGTTCAAAAGTAAGCAAATGATGCCATTTTCCAGCAAATGTCCAACTAGCCATTCTAATATGCAGTCATGAATGGGTTGATGTTATTTATACAATTATTACAGTATTGCAGTAGTCTGCATAATAGTAAGTCTTCAATTTTTTGTTTGAATAAAAATTCAAAATAGAAAGCAAGAGTAATATCAGAGGGGCCTGGAAACACGACTGATGAGCAAAGAAAATGTTATTTTAGAGCCAGGAATGTCTGCATTGTTCATTCTGGACCTTATTTTGAAATTGTCATATTTTTTAGTTTTCGTGAAATTGGCCAAATTGCAAATTTCTGACCACATTATTAGGTAGTTGAAATCGGTAAATGGGCAGTTTCTTGTACTCAATCGATAGAAAAAATGGAGTTCTAAAGAAATAGCTATGAGTTTGGGCGACTGGAACAATGGAATTAGCCAAAAATAGGGCTCAAAGTGGGCGAAATCGCCGATTTGTAAACGGCGCCGAGGTCGCTAACTTCGCGAGAGCATAATTCCGTCAGTTTTCCATCAAATTTCGTTTTTTTGGTGTCATTACAATCGGGAAAAGATTCTCTATCATTTCATTAGAAAAAATATATTTTTTTTTTTTAAATTTTGCGACACCAGGACGTAAGACGTATATATACGGCCGCGACAGTCAAAGGGTTAAAGTGAAAAACAGCCATGTTTCACCTTACAGCGATTTTCACTTTACAGCAGTACCCTGGAACCTAACCTGCTGTATAAGTGGGACACTACAATAGCCCAGAATCTAACCTGCTGTATAAGCTGTGCCCTACAGTACACAGAATCTAACCTGCTGTATAAGCTGTGCCCTACAGTACACAGAATCTAACCTGCTGTATAAGCTGTGCCCTACAGTACACAGAATCTAACCTGCTGTATAAGCTGTGCCCTACAGTACACAGAATCTAACCTGCTGTATAAGCTGTGCCCTACAGTACACAGAATCTAACCTTCTTGCTGTATAAGCTGTGCCCTACAGTAACCCAGAACCTAACCTGCTGTATAAGTGGGGGTCTTCCTGTCCAGTATTGTATCTAGCAAACTTTACAGACGGCATCTTACCTCATACAGCGGGCATTGCTGTAGTCTCAATTCCGTCAACTTAGGAAACTTGTTGACTAGATCTACCGAATCCCACGAGCAGATTTTGGTGCTGTTGAGGGAAAGGTACTTGAGATTTGGGAAATTTTCCCGATAATGACCATCTTTGGTGAGGCTGCCCAGAGGACACTCAGCTAGGATCAACACCTCCAGGTATGGAAACATCTGACCCAGGGACTCGATCTGCAGTATTTTGTGATACTTTGTAGAGAACAAGAAATAGATTTAGAACTAATAATATCTGAAACAATCAATGATCAAAATACAGTAATTCCTTGATATAATGTACCTCGATATAATGTACCTCGATATAATGTACCTCGATATAATGTACCTCGATATATTGTACCTCGATATATTGTACCTCGATATAATGGAACTCAATACAATGGACCTCAATACAATGGACCTCAATACAATTGACTTCAATACACCTTTTAAAATAAATGGGCAAAATCCACTGAACAAAATGTATATTTTACCTTTTCATTTACAAAGTTTATTGAGAGTATTAGATAAGAGTGAACATAGGCAAATGGTTTTTATATTTGATGTTCTGTTGGAGTGTGAGCAAGGTAAGATTTATGAAGGTAATCAAGGAAACTGGTTAGCCAGACTTGAGTCCTGGAGGTGGGTAGTACAGGACCTGCACTTGAAGGATGAGTGAGGATGTTACAGTTCTGGAGATGGGAAGTACAGTACACTACTGTATAAACATTTAAAATATACTAAAAATATTATAAATGGCACAAATGTGACATTAAAACAAAATCAAAGATGGTTGACACAAACCCACTACCATTATAGTATGCTCCTTGCTTAGCGACAAATTTATTTACCGAAGTGGTCTTAGGAACAGAACTCCGTCATTAAGTGAGAAGCTGTATATGTATTGCACACATAAATTTCTCCTATACACTATACTGCAAGAAAAATAAGCATAGGTTTGCTCCGCTTTAAGTGAATTCACTTATACAGTGGACCCTCAACCAGCGATTGCATCGATTAACGATAAATCTGACTAGCGATTCATTTAAACGCAAAAATTTTGCCTCGACTAGCGCTTAAAAACCCAACAAGCGCTTTTCGTTCCGTACCATACGCGTCCACTTTGGCCTGAGCGCGCCTCACTTGTCCCTTTGGTGCCAGTGTTTACAAGCCAGCCAGCCACCGCGGTAGCTTCCAAACATACAACTGGAACATTTCATATTATCACAGCCTTTTTAGTGATTGCACCTGCAAAATAAGTCACCATGGGCCCCAAGAAAGCTTCTAGTGCCAACCCTACAGCAAAAAGGGTGAGAATTACTATGGAGATGAAGAAAGAGATCATTGATAAATATGAAAGTGGAGTGCGTATCTCTGAGCTGGCCAGGTTGTATAATAAACCCCAATCAACCATCGCTACTATTGTGGGCAAGAAAACGGCAATCAAGGAAGCTGTTCTTGCCAAAGGTGCAACTATGTTTTCGAAACTGAGATCGCAAGTACTCGAAGATGTTGAGAGACTGTTATTGGTGTGGATAAACGAGAAACAGATAGCAGGAGACAGCATCTCTCAAGCGATCATATGTGAAAAGGCTAGGAAGTTGCATGACGATTTAATTAAAAAAATGCCAGCAACTAGTGATGTGAGTGAATTTAAGGCCAGCAAAGGTTGGTTTGAGAGATTTAAGAAGCGTAGTGGCATTCATAGTGTGATAAGGCATGGTGAGGCTGCCAGTTCGGACCACAAAGCAGCTGAAAAATATGTGCAGGACTTCAAGGAGTACATAGTGAAGGACTGAAACCTGAACAAGTGTTTAATTGTGACGAAACAGGCCTGTTTTGGAAGAAAATGCCAAGCAGGACGTACATTACTCAGGAGGAAAAGGCACTCCCAGGACATAAGCCTATGAAAGACAGGCTTACTTTGTTGATGTGTGCCAATGCTAGTGGTGATTGCAAAGTGAAGCCTTTATTGGTGTATCACTCTGAAACTCCCAGAGTGTTCAGGAAAAACAATGTCCTCAAGGCTAATTTGTGTGTGCTGTGGAGGGCAAACAGTAAGGCATGGGTCACTAGGGACTTTTTCTATGGCTGGTTACACCATGCATTTGCCCCCGATGTGAAAAATTACCTAATTGAAAAGAAATTAGACCTTAAGTGCCTCCTGGTATTAGACAATGCCCCTGGTCATCCTACAGATGTGGCAGAGCGACTTTCTAGGGACATGAGCTTCATTAAGGTGAAGTTTTTGCCTCCTAATACCACTCCTCTCCTGCAGCCCATGGACCAGCAGGTTATTTCCAACTTCAAGAAACTGTACACAAAAGCTATGTTTGAAAGGTGCTTTGTAGTGACCTCAGAAACTCAACTGACTCTAAGAGAGTTTTGGAAAGATCATTTTACCATCCTCAATTGTGTAAACATTATAGGTAAGGCTTGGGAGGAAGTGACTAAGAGGACATTGAACTCTGCTTGGAAAAAACTGTGGCCAGAATGTGTAGACAAAAGGGATTTTGAAGGGTTTGAGGCTAACCCTGAGAATCCTATGCCAGTTGAGGAATCCATTGTGGCATTGGGGAAGTCCTTGGGGTTGGAGGTTAGTGGGGAGGATGTGGAAGAGTTGGTGGAGGAGGACAATGAAGAACTAACCACTGATGAGCTGATAGATCAACTTCAACAGCAAGAGGCCAGACCTGAGGAAACTGCTTCGGAGGAGGGGAGAGAGAAATTGAAGAAGTTGCCTACTTCTAAGATTAAGGAAATCTGTGCAATGTGGCTTAAAGTGCAAACCTTTTTTGATGAAAATCACCCTCATACAGCTACTGCAAGCCGTGTTGGCAACCTGTACACTGACAATGTTGTGAACCACTTTAGGAAAGTCATAAAGGAATGAGAGGTACAGGTATCTATGGACAGATATGTTGTGCAACAGAAGTCCAATGACTCTCAAGCTGGTCCTAGTGGCATTAAAAGAACAAGGGAAGTAACCCCAGAAAAAGACTTGCTGCCTCAAGTGCTAATGGAAGGGGATTCCCCTTCTAAACACTAAGAAGATCAACGGTCTCCCCTCCTCCCATCCCATCAATCATCACCAGATCTTCAATAAAGGTAAGTGTCATGTAACTGTGCATGTAATCTTCAGTTTGTGTGTATTAAAATTAATATTTCATGTGGTAAAAAAATTTTTTTTCAATACTTTTGGGTTTCTTGCACGGATTAATTTGATTTCCATTATTTCTTATGAGGAAAATTAACTTGACTAACGATTATTTTGACTAACGATGAGCTCTCAGGAACGGATTAATATCGCTGGTTGAGGGTCCACTGTACACTATGACCCTACTTATACCAATATTTTTTATTAATGTAATTTTATTAATTTTGTTGAATACAAGGTTATGAATTTCTTTTATACCACGGCGAAGAGTGACTCGAGAAAGAAACACTTTCACCATCATTCACACCATCACCGTCTTGCCAGAGGCATGCAGATACGACACTTTAGATGTCTCTCCCAAGAGCAAATACCCCAACCCCTCCTTCAGAGTGCAGGAACTGTATTTCCCACTTCCAGGGCTCAAGTTATATGTGGTATAAATGCAGAATGTAAGTGTGGGGGAGGTACGTGAGGCATTACGTAAAATGAAAGGGGGTAAAGCAGCTGGAACTGATGGGATCATGACAGAAATGTTAAAAGCAGGGGGGGATATAGTGTTGGAGTGGTTGGTACTTTTGTTTAATAAATGTATGAAAGAGGGGAAGGTACCTAGGGATTGGCAGAGAGCATGTATAGTCCCTTTATATAAAGGGAAAGGGGACAAAAGAGACTGTAAAAATTATAGAGGAATAAGCTTACTGAGTATACCAGGAAAAGTGTACGGTAGGGTTATAATTGAAAGAATTAGAGGTAAGACAGAATGTAGGATTGCGGATGAGCAAGGAGGTTTTAGAGTGGGTAGGGGATGTGTAGATCAGGTGTTTACATTGAAGCATATATGTGAACAGTATTTAGATAAAGATAGGGAAGTTTTTATTGCATTTATGGATTTAGAAAAGGCATATGATAGAGTGGATAGAGGAGCAATGTGGCAGATGTTGCAAGTATATGGAATAGGTGGTAAGTTATTAAATGCTGTAAAGAGTTTTTATGAGGATAGTGAGGCTCAGGTTAGGGTGTGTAGAAGAGAGGGAGACTACTTCCCGGTAAAAGTAGGTCTTAGACAGGGATGTGTAATGTCACCATGGTTGTTTAATATATTTATAGATGGGGTTGTAAAGGAAGTAAATGCTAGGGTGTTTGGGAGAGGGGTGGGATTAAATTATGGGGAATCAAATTCAAAATGGGAATTGACACAGTTACTTTTTGCTGATGATACTGTGCTTATGGGAGATTCTAAAGAAAAATTGCAAAGGTTAGTGGATGAGTTTGGGAATGTGTGTAAAGGTAGAAAGTTGAAAGTGAACATAGAAAAAGAGTAAGGTGATGAGGGTGTCAAATGATTTAGATAAAGAAAAATTGGATATCAAATTGGGGAGGAGGAGTATGGAAGAAGTGAATGTTTTCAGATACTTGGGAGTTGACGTGTCGGCGGATGGATTTATGAAGGATGAGGTTAATCATAGAATTGATGAGGGAAAAAAGGTGAGTGGTGCGTTGAGGTATATGTGGAGTCAAAAAACGTTATCTATGGAGGCAAAGAAGGGAATGTATGAAAGTATAGTAGTACCAACACTCTTATATGGGTGTGAAGCTTGGGTGGTAAATGCAGCAGCGAGGAGACGGTTGGAGGCAGTGGTGATGTCCTGTTTAAGGGCAATGTGTGGTGTAAATATTATGCAGAAAATTCGGAGTGTGGAAATTAGGAGAAGGTGTGGAGTTAATAAAAGTATTAGTCAGAGGGCAGAAGAGGGGTTGTTGAGGTGGTTTGGTCATTTAGAGAGAATGGATCACAGTAGAATGACATGGAAAGCATATAAATCTATAGGGGAAGGAAGGCGGGGTAGGGGTCGTCCTCGAAAGGGTTGGAGAGAGGGGGTAAAGGAGGTTTTGTGGGTAAGGGGCTTGGACTTCCAGCAAGCGTGCGTGAGCGTGTTAGATAGGAGTGAATGGAGACGAATGGTACTTGGGACCTGACGATCTGTTGGAGTGTGAGCAGGGTAATATTTAGTGAAGGGATTCAGGGAAACCGGTTATTTTCATATAGTCGGACTTGAGTCCTGGAAATGGGAAGTACAATGCCTGCACTTTAAAGGAGGGGTTTGGGATATTGGCAGTTTGGAGGGATATGTTGTGTATCTTTATATGTGTATGCTTCTAGACTGTTGTATTCTGAGCACCTCTGCAAAAACAGTGATAATGTGCGAGTGTGGTGAAAGTGTTGAATGATGATGAAAGTATTTTCTTTTTGGGGATTTTCTTTCTTTTTTGGGTCACCCTGCCTCGGTGGGAGACGGCCGACTTGTTGAAAAAAAAAAAAAAAAAAAAAAAAAAAATTCACTTACAGTATTTTTAACCAAATCCTTTCATCACTCAACTGACTTATGTTGACAAGTCATTACAAGAGGCCTACTGGCCAGTATTAGGCTAGTCCTACTCTTCCCAACTATTCCCACTCATATACAACTCTATTGCTACACCATTCTTTCCTAAAGAACATTGGAGAACTGCAGTAGGCCTACTGGCCCATGCTCTGTAGGCTCTACTTTTACCCAACAATTCTCAGCTGTTTTTGAGCAGATTCACACAAGAGCATTCATAAATCAAATGTGGAATTTGCAAGTGTTGCAACATTTCACTATGCTTGCACCAATGGTTGGAACGCATCTGTCGCATAAAGCAAAGGTCATCTACTATATAACAATCATAATGATCTTTATTGTTGATAAATTAGACACATGTGCTACTCAAGAGTTGCACATGTGTCTAATTTATCAACATGTCGGTTCTCTGAACCATTCATCTACAAATCTTTATTGTAGGTAGCAGGTTGGTAGACAGCAACCACCCAGGGAGGTACTACCGTCCTGTGGTAGTAGGTTGGTAGACAGCAACCACCCAGGGAGGTACTACCATCCTGTGGTAGTAGGTTGGTAGACAACAACCACCCAGGGAGGTACTACCGTCCTGTGGTAGTAGGTTGGTAGACAGCAACCACCCAGGGAGGTACTACCGTCCTGTGGTAGTAGGTTGGTAGACAGCAACCACCCAGGGAGGTACTACCGTCCTGTGGTAGTAGGTTGGTAGACAGCAACCACCCAGGGAGGTACTACCGTCCTGTGGTAGTAGGTTGGTAGACAGCAACCACCCAGGGAGGTACTACCATCCTGTGGTAGTAGGTTGGTAGACAACAACCACCCAGGGAGGTACTACCGTCCTGTGGTAGTAGGTTGGTAGACAGCAACCACCCAGGGAGGTACTACCGTCCTGTGGTAGTAGGTTGGTAGACAGCAACCACCCAGGGAGGTACTACCGTCCTGTGGTAGTAGGTTGGTAGACAGCAACCACCCAGGGAGGTACTACCGTCCTGTGGTAGTAGGTTGGTAGACAGCAACCACCCAGGGAGGTACTACCGTCCTGTGGTAGTAGGTTGGTAGACAGCAACCACCCAGGGAGGTACTACCGTCCTGTGGTAGTAGGTTGGTAGACAGCAACCACCCAGGGAGGTACTACCGTCCTGTGGTAGTAGGTTGGTAGACAGCAACCACCCAGGGAGGTACTACCGTCCTGTGGTAGTAGGTTGGTAGACAGCAACCACCCAGGGAGGTACTACCGTCCTGTGGTAGTAGGTTGGTAGACAGCAACCACCCAGGGAGGTACTACCGTCCTGTGGTAGTAGGTTGGTAGACAGCAACCACCCAGGGAGGTACTACCGTCCTGTGGTAGTAGGTTGGTAGACAACAACCACCCAGGGAGGTACTACCGTCCTGTGGTAGTAGGTTGGTAGACAGCAACCACCCAGGGAGGTACTACCGTCCTGTGGTAGTAGGTTGGTAGACAGCAACCACCCAGGGAGGTACTACCGTCCTGTGGTAGTAGGTTGGTAGACAACAACCACCCAGGGAGGTACTACCGTCCTGTGGTAGTAGGTTGGTAGACAGCAACCACCCAGGGAGGTACTACCGTCCTGTGGTAGTAGGTTGGTAGACAGCAACCACCCAGGGAGGTACT
The DNA here is from genome assembly GCF_038502225.1 of Cherax quadricarinatus. Taxonomy (NCBI): domain Eukaryota; kingdom Metazoa; phylum Arthropoda; class Malacostraca; order Decapoda; family Parastacidae; genus Cherax; species Cherax quadricarinatus. The sequence goes on from NC_091391.1 coordinate 2,020,499, forward strand.
ACCGTCCTGTGGTAGTAGGTTGGTAGACAGCAACCACCCAGGGAGGTACTACCGTCCTGTGGTAGTAGGTTGGTAGACAGCAACCACCCAGGGAGGTACTACCGTCCTGTGGTAGTAGGTTGGTAGACAGCAACCACCCAGGGAGGTACTACCGTCCTGTGGTAGTAGGTTGGTAGACAGCAACCACCCAGGGAGGTACTACCGTCCTGTGGTAGTAGGTTGGTAGACAACAACCACCCAGGGAGGTACTACCGTCCTGTGGTAGTAGGTTGGTAGACAGCAACCACCCAGGGTGGTACTACCGTCCTGTGGTAGTAGGTTGGTAGACAGCAACCACCCAGGGAGGTACTACCGTCCTGTGGTAGTAGGTTGGTAGACAACAACCACCCAGGGAGGTACTACCGTCCTGTGGTAGTAGGTTGGTAGACAGCAACCACCCAGGGAGGTACTACCGTCCTGTGGTAGTAGGTTGGTAGACAGCAACCACCCAGGGAGGTACTACCGTCCTGTGGTAGTAGGTTGGTAGACAACAACCACCCAGGGAGGTACTACCGTCCTGTGGTAGTAGGTTGGTAGACAACAACCACCCAGGGAGGTACTACCGTCCTGTGGTAGTAGGTTGGTAGACAACAACCACCCAGGGAGGTACTACCGTCCTGTGGTAGTAGGTTGGTAGACAGCAACCACCCAGGGAGGTACTACCGTCCTGTGGTAGTAGGTTGGTAGACAGCAACCACCCAGGGAGGTACTACCGTCCTGTGGTAGTAGGTTGGTAGACAGCAACCACCCAGGGAGGTACTACCATCCTGTGGTAGTAGGTTGGTAGACAGCAACCACCCAGGGAGGTACTACCGTCCTGCCAAGTGAGTGTAAAACGAAAGCCTGTAATTGTTTTACATGATGGTAGGATTGCTGGTGTCTTTTGTCTGTCTCATAAATATGCAAGATTACAAGTAGGTCTTGCTACTTCTACTTACACTTAGGTCACACTACACGTACATGTACAAGCATATATATACACACACCCCTCTGGGTTTTCTTCTATTTTCTTTCTAACTCTTGTTCTTGTTTATTTCCTCTTATCTCCATGGGGAAGTGGAACAGAATTCTTCCTCCATAAGCCATGCGTGTCATAAGAGGCGACTAAAATGCCGGGAGCAAGGGGCTAGTAACCCCTTCTCCTGTATATATTATTAAATTTAAAAGGAGAAACTTTAGTTTTTTCTTTTGGGCCACCCCACCTCGGTGGGATACGGCTGGTATGTTGAAAGAAAGAAGAATAATCTTTATTTCTACCAGTACATGTACAATGTATACAGACCATAGCTGATGTCAATGACATACTGTATAGAAAGTCACTTGTTATGCAGAACATTTCAGGCTAATTAGGTAAATTTTGTCCCCATGATGCAACCCCTCACTAGTTGACTAACACCCAGGTTACCTATTTACTGCTAGGTGAACATGGACAGTAGGTGCTTTAAGGAAACACATCCTAATGCTTCCACCCTGTACCAGGGATCAAACCATGGCACTCAGTGTGTGAGCTGAGTGCACTACCAATTGAGCAACAGGACACAATCATCCTCAACTGAGGTTTTCACTGATCGGCTAATGATTTTAACATAACAGCCATTTTCCACAAAGGTAGTGTGACCCAAAAAAGAAAACACATTCACTATCATTCATTCAATAATAATTTATCCAGACGTGCACAAACACCACAATGCAATACACAAATAACCCACACATAGGAGAAAGAAGCTTATGATGACATTTTGGTCTGACTTAGACCACTAATTAGTAGGACTGAAATGTCGTCACAGGATTTTTTCTATGTGCAAAAGCTCTTGTTTCACACAGTGAGAGTCCACGTTTGAAACATTGGATGCGTTTCCTTACACCGGTTGTCTATGTTTACCCATCAGTAAAATGGGTGCCTGGGTGTTAGTGGACTGGTGTGGGTCACATCCTGGGTGTTAGTGGACTGGTGTGGGTCACATCCTGGGACAAACCTGACCTAATTTGCCTGAAATGCTAAGCATAACAAGGGGCTTTCTATATAGTAGTATGTCATTGATGTCAGCTAGGCCTGTACATGTACTTGTAGAAATAATAAATTATTATTATTATTATTAGTGTAGGCACCGTACTTCCCACCTCCACCACTCAAGTCTGGCTATCTCTCACATTACATAAAGTAAAATACCGTACCTCTGGCCAGTCTGTACTAGGATTGTTGTTGAAGTGAACTCGACTGACTGAAGAATATTTCTGGGAAGTTGTCTCTACCGTCACATAGCCATTTTTACATAGATGTAATTCTTCTACTCTGAAAAAAAATAATAAAAACACGATTAAGAAAGGCTAGCAAACTAGGCGGCGACTCAAAAAAGTGCCCAATGTCCTTACACATGCAGGCAGGAACAACCAGCTTTACAGCGTTTCACTAATACAGTGGTTTTCAATAATACACACTCTTTATTCATTCAGACTTCCTACAATAAATACATTCACCACTTGCTATTAGCTAAGCATAAAAATATTTTGAGACAGCAACCGCCCAGGGAGGTACTACCGTCCTGTGGTAGTAGGTTGGTAGACAGCAACCACCCAGGGAGGTACTACCGTCCTGTGGTAGTAGGTTGGTAGACAGCAACCACCCAGGGAGGTACTACCGTCCTGTGGTAGTAGGTTGGTAGACAGCAACCGCCCAGGGAGGTACTACCGTCCTGCCAAGTGAGTGTAAAACAAAAGCCTGTAATTGTTTTACATGATGGTAGGATTGCTGGTGTCTTTTGTCTGTCTCATAAACATGCAAGATTTCAGGTACGTCTTGCTACTTCTACTTACACTTAGGTCACACTGGACATACATGTACAAGCCTATATATATATATACATACCCCTCTGGGTTTTCTTGTATTTTCTTTCTAGTTCTTGTTCTTGTCTATTTCCTCTTATCTCCATGGGGAAGTGGTACAGAATTCTTCCTCCGTAAGCCATGCGTGTTGTAAGAGGCGACTAAAATGCCAGGAGCAAGGTGCTAGTAACCCCTTCTCCTGTATATATTACTAAATGTAAAAGGAGAAACTTTTGTTTTCCCTTTTGGGCCACCCCACCTCGGTGGGATATGGCCGGTGTGTTGAAAGAAATAGTGTACTGTATATGCATTTTTTAGTCCAAGCTCCATTGCTCACTTAATATATGATAGTGTAAACATGTTATTAGGATTTCATCTGCATTTGATAGTGAGAAAAGGCTATGTTTCACTTCAGTGCAATTTTCATTTTACATCAGTTGTCTGGAACCTAACCTGCTGTATAAGTGGGGCCCTACAGTAGCCTGGAACCTAACCTGCTGTATAAGTGGGGCCCTACAGTAGCCTGGAACCTAACCTGCTGTATAAGTGGGGCCCTACAGTAGCCTGGAACCTAACCTGCTGTATAAGTGGGGCCCTACAGTAGCCTGGAACCTAACCTGCTGTATAAGTGGGGCCCTACAGTAGCCTGGAACCTAACCTGCTGTATAAGTGGGGCCCTACAGTAGCCTGGAACCTAACCTGCTGTATAAGTGGGGCCCTACAGTAGCCTGGAACCTAACCTGCTGTATAAGTGGGGCCCTACAGTAGCCTGGAACCTAACCTGCTGTATAAGTGGGGCCCTACAGTAGCCTGGAACCTAACCTGCTGTATAAGTGGGGCCCTACAGTAGCCTGGAACCTAACCTGCTGTATAAGTGGGGCCCTACAGTAGCCTGGAACCTAACCTGCTGTATAAGTGGGGCCCTACAGTAGCCTGGAACCTAACCTGCTGTATAAGTGGGGCCCTACAGTAGCCTGGAACCTAACCTGCTGTATAAGTGGGGCCCTACAGTAGCCTGGAACCTAACCTGCTGTATAAGTGGGGCCCTACAGTAGCCTGGAACCTAACCTGCTGTATAATTGGGGCCCTACAGTAGCCTGGAACCTAACCTGCTGTATAAGTGGGGCCCTACAGTAGCCTGGAACCTAACCTGCTGTATAAGTGGGGCCCTACAGTAGCCTGGAACCTAACCTGCTGTATAAGTGGGGCCCTACAGTAGCCTGGAACCTAACCTGCTGTATAAGTGGGGCCCTACAGTAGCCTGGAACCTAACCTGCTGTATAAGTGGGGCCCTATAGTAGCCTGGAACCTAACCTGCTGTATAAGTGGGGCCCTACAGTAGCCTGGAACCTAACCTGCTGTATAAGTGGGGCCCTACAGTAGCCTGGAACCTAACCTGCTGTATAATTGGGGCCCTACAGTAGCCTGGAACCTAACCTGCTGTATAATTGGGGCCCTACAGTAGCCTGGAACCTAACCTGCTGTATAATTGGGGCCCTACAGTAGCCTGGAACCTAACCTGCTGTATAATTGGGGCCCTACAGTAGCCTGGAACCTAACCTGCTGTATAATTGGGGCCCTACAGTAGCCTGGAACCTAACCTGCTGTATAATTGGGGCCCTACAGTAGCCTGGAACCTAACCTGCTGTATAATTGGGGCCCTACAGTAGCCTGGAACCTAACCTGCTGTATAATTGGGGCCCTACAGTAGCCTGGAACCTAACCTGCTGTATAATTGGGGCCCTACAGTAGCCTGGAACCTAACCTGCTGTATAAGTGGGGCCCTACAGTAGCCTGGAACCTGGGGCCCTACAGTAGCCTGGAACCTAACCTGCTGTATAAGTTGGGGCCCTACAGTAGCCTGGAACCTAACCTGCTGTATAATTGGGGCCCTACAGTAGCCTGGAACCTAACCTGCTGTATAAGTGGGGCCCTACAGTAGCCTGGAACCTAACCTGCTGTATAATTGGGGCCCTACAGTAGCCTGGAACCTAACCTGCTGTATAATTGGGGCCCTACAGTAGCCTGGAACCTAACCTCCTGTATAAGTGGGGCCTGCCTGTATACAAACACTGGTGACCCGTGATTCAGGGGTCAGAGCAACTGTCACACAATTAAAAGTCTGATCCCCATCACAGTAAGATGTATAACAAATAACAAAAAAAGGCACAATTCCGTGACTGGAACGATACACAAATAACCCGCAGTGTGACTTTGTAGATGATCCAAGTTGGACCAAAACATCGTCATAAGCTCCTCTCTTCTATGTGCAGGTTATTTGTGTGGCAAGATGTATCAATAGGTCTTCTTACATTTGCCAGATTAACCTGGTTGTGATGGATATGTGGGTCAGCAGGCCACCAGCACCAACAGCCTAGCTGACCAGGCTAGAACCAGTCAAGCCTGGCCCATGGCCGGGCTCTGAGTGGGGGAAAACTCTCGAAACTCATCAAAGATAAAAGGTATATATACCTTCTTTCTCTCCATGGGGAAGTGGAGCAGAATTCTTCCTGTAAGTCATGCATGTCATAAGAGGCGGCTAAAATGCTGGGAGCAAGGGGCTAGTAACCCGTCTTTCTGTATACATTACTAAAATTAAAAAAAGAAACTTTTGTTTTTCTTTCTGGGTCATCCCGCCTTGTTGGGATACAGCCAGTTTGTTGAAAGAAGAAGACCTTCTTTTGTTCTTTGTCTCGTCCCTATCCCCCTCACCTATATATACTGCCTCCCTCACTCTTCTGTGTTAGTGTGACTTTGTAAATGGTCCAAGTCGGACCAAAACGTTCTCTCTATGTGCGGGTTCTTTGTGTATTGTTCCACTCACAGTATTGTATCTTTTTGTTAAGGTATATACCTCTTGGCTTTGCAGTAGACAGATACCTGTTGTAGCTTACATCCTGGGTAAGAAAATTTCAAATGAATAATAATTATGACAGACTGCTGCTCGGATTTTATAATTTCAAATGAATAATAATTATGACAGACCGCTGCTCGGATTTTATGAGTACAAATTGGTAAATACAAATGGGTATGTACAGTACTTGTAAACATGATAGCAGTCATTATTTTCTGAAATTTTGGAGAGACAAAAATAAAAAATCCAGCATATGTACTGTGATGCTGTATTTAACTCCTTCAGGGTCCAAGGCCAAAATCTGAAGTGCGTATTTTATCTCCTTGGGGTGAGACATTAGGTCATTTGAGAGACATTTGAGTTCCTCAGAGTAGTAATCTGAAGTGGTGCCCCAGTGTCCAAGAATTTTCAAAAAAAAAAAATTTGTTATTTTTTCTTATGAAATGATAGAGAATCTTTTTGTGAAGGTAATAAAACAAAAAGTACGAAATTTGATGGAAAACTGACAAAATTATGCTCTCGTGAATTTTGAAGTGTCGGCGATATTTACGAATCGGCGATTTTGCCGAGTTTGACTCCCATTTTAGGCCAATTACGTTATTCCAGTCGACCAAATTCTTAGCTATTTCACTAGTATTACTTCTATTCTATCGATTAAGCACAAGAAATAGCCAAGTCAACTGTTTCAACTACAAAATAAAGTGATCGGAATTTGGTAATTTGGCCAATTTAACACAAAGTTCAAAATATTCCAATTTCAAAATAGGGTCCAGAATAAACAATGTAGGTATTCCTGGCACTAAACTAACATTTCCTCTGTTCATTAGTTACGTTTTGAGGCTTTACAAATAAATTCCATTTTGATTGTTTATTCACATAATGAATTTTTATTCACACCAAAAAATAGAAGATTTACTGTTATGCAATATTGTAATAATTGCATAAATATCATCACCACATTTGTGAATGTATATTAGACCCACCAGCTGGCGTGTATTAGACGTGCGAGGTCGTTTGTTGACTCTTGAACATCGGCAAAAATTTAACATTTCCGCTACTTTGAGCTCAGTTTCAAGCCATTTCCAGTGCTAAAACCAATCAAAATCATCTCTATTTCTGTAATATGTCTTTCATTCTATCAAATGAGACCAAGAAATCGCAAATACAACTATAAAAAACATACGAAAAAACACTGCAAATTCGCTGTTTTAATCGAAAATCATGGTCTCAGTTTTTTTCTCTCATTATACACAGTGTGCTGCAGGATTTGTTTTATGTGGTGCACACATACCACATAGATGTATTCTCTCATATCTAGACCCAAATATACCACTCACAGCTTATCAGAGTGAGCTGAGCTCATGACGTAGATCTACGGTTTGGACCCTGAACGTAAAGCCGTAGATCTACGGGACGGACCCTGAAAGGGTTAACAAGGCTTTGCTCACACAGTGAGTGATAAATCCCACTTAAAAGCTGGCCTGGAGTTTTGCAACTCGCTCACAACGGTTCAATCCCTGCCCATGGTATGGTCTGGGTGAAATGTTGTTAATAAAGGATTGCACTATACTGCATTTGTCTCTTTTTCCATTTTTTTTTTTTTTTTTTTACATGGTGGCCGTCTCCCACCAACTTGAGGTTTTACTGAATAAAACCAATGCCATCACCAAATTATTGTACGTAGTATATTTCAAATCATAAAACGTTTGAAAAATACGACTACGAAACATTTTTTTTAAAGAGAGTAAGAAATACTTTAACTTTCAAGAATATTCATCATAAAAAAAAAAGAGTATTCATTTTACCTTGCATCATAAAAAAGGGGAATTCATTTTACATCACAAAAACTGGAAATTCGTTTTACCCGACAGTCATTAAAAATAAAATATTTATATATTTATAACATTACCTTGGTGCATTTTCTAGAAGAATATGAACATCCTTCCAAGGAAGTTTGGTTCCATTGAGAACCAGCCGAGTTAAGTTTGTGAGACTGACCACTTCTGAAGGATCGGGTATAGGGGTTTCAAAAGAGTTGTAACTTAGGTTAAGAAATCCCAGAGATGGTAAGTGTCGTAGTATTTTGAATACCTGATGGGAAAGAATACAATATTATTACTAGGATGTTCTCACAACAGAGATAATTATAATCATAGGGGAGTGCTAAGTTCATGGGGGTTATACAGCGCCCGTAGGGAGGAGGATGGAAGGTATTCAGGCTTAATTCAGGGAACTGGAGCACAGATCCAATTCCCTAGATCAAGAGCCCCTCACCAACATCAAGGAACCTTCCTTGAGGGGACACAACAAATAGATATTCAACAATCACTCACAGATGGCTTCAACTTCACTCTGAGGCCTATGTTTTCTTTAACACATCGGCCGTTTTCCACCAAGGCAGGATGACCCGTGAAAGAAGAAACACTTTAATCATCACTCATTCCATCACTGTCTTGCAAGAGGCATACCAATACTAGCAAGACAGTGATGGAGTGATGATGACAGCGTTTCTTCTTTTTCAGGTCGCCCTGCCTCAGAAAATGGCTCCAGCTTCATATTAAATGCAAGTACAGGGTTGTTGAGGTGGTTCGGACATGTAGAGAGAATGGAGCGAAACAGAGTGACTTCAAGAGTGTATCAGTCTGTAGTGGAAGGAAGGCAGGGTAGGGGTCGGCCTAGGAAAGGTTGGAGGGAGGGGGTAAAGGAGGTTTTGTGTGCGAGGGGCTTGGACTTCCAGCAGGCATGCACGAGCGTGTTTTATAGGAGTGAATGGAGACAAATGGTTTTAAATACTTGACGTGCTGTTGGAGTGTGAGCAAAGTAACATTTATGAAGGGATTCAGGGAAACCGGCAGGCCGGACTTGAGTCCTGGAGATGGGAAGTACAGTGCCTGCACTCTGAAGGAGGGGTGTTAATGTTGCAGTTTAAAAACTGTAGTGTAAAGCACCCTTCTGGCAAGACAGTGATGGAGTGAATGATGGTGAAAGTTTTTCTTTTTCGGGCCACCCTGCCTTGGTGGGAATCGGCCAGTGTGTTAATAAAAAAAAAAAATACAGTATATATACTGTACTTGCATATATGTATATATACTTATGTATATATACGTAAACTCTCTTATAACGAAGCACCACACAGTATGATTTGGTATAATACGCAATTGGAAAAGTGCATCCAGAATTTCATAGCACACTAAAGATCGTGGATATTGCAAACAGTAAAGCATAAAAGTGTCAAGTTATGTGCAAAAATCCTGGTAAAAAACTTTTCTTTGACCCAAATTGGACATAAAATTCAAGTGTTTGGGAAGACCCAGCTCCTTCCCCCCTCCCTGACTGGACTCAACACAGGAACTCCAGGCTCAGGGACTGATTACCTCAAACTCCTCCTCATCTTCCACCTTTCTCTGCAATAGACTGAAGAAGTCACTGGCTGGCAAAACATTTCCAAACCCAAATGCTGCACAAGGATCTCTAAACCATTTATTCACAAAACTAGTCTAGATAATGGTTAACAACATTAGACTATATAAAAAACCAAGAACAACACAAATAACCCACACAAAGGAGAGGGGAGCTTATGACGATGTTTCAGTGCGACTTTGTAAATGGTTCAAGTTGGACCGAAACATCGTCGTAAGTTAGTTTCTCCCATGTGTGGGTTATTTGTGTATTTTCCAGTCATGGTATTGTGCCTTTTTATTCTTAAACCAAGAAGTAAAGTTACAGGTAATGCAGAAACAATATACAGTGGACCCCTGGTTTATGATCACCTCCCAATGTGACCAATTATGTAAGTGTATTTACGTAAGTGAGTTTGTACGTGTATGTTTGGGGGTCTGAAATGGACTAATCTACTTCACAATATTCCTTATGGAAACAAATTCGGTCAGTACTGGCACCTGAACATACTTCTGGAATGAAAAAATATCGTTAAATGGGGGTCCACTGTACATGTATATACATGCATATTAAAACTCTAATAATGAAAATTAAAACTAACACTAACAAGTAACAAGAAATAGAATGTTAAATAGCTATCAAATTTAGATTAACAAAATTTTTTTTTTGTACTGTACCTCTTTCCATTCCTTGAGTTTGTTTCTCGATAAATCCAGTTCTCGCACACCTTCGCATTTTCTTTCCACTTCTTCTTCATCTCCTGCCTTCTCTATATCGCACTCGGATAGAATAAGTACAGAAGGAAGTCTTTGGCGACCTGAGCGTTTGAGGGTAAGTGCCACACATGCTACTTCTGTCACTTGTGCATTAGGGCATTCATCGCCATACTTCATGTCAACTGCCTCCGGTAAGCTTGGCATTTTGCTGTGGAAATAATGATATATTTTCAGGGAAAATTATGACGGCATAATATCCAATAAAACTTCAAATTAAATCTACCATGATCAATCAGTATATTTCTTTAAATACAATACTTATATGTGTACAGGTATATCTTGCTACTACTACTTACACTTAGGTCACAATACACATGAACGTACATGTATATATATGTACCTGACCTGACTAGGTTGGGTGCATTGGCTTAAGCCGGTAGGAGACTTGGACCTGCCTCGCATGGGCCAGTAGGCCTGCTGCAGTGTTCCTTCGTTCTTATGTTCTTATATACACACTCGTCTGAGTTTTCTATTTTCTTAATAGTTCTTCTTTATTTCCATGGGGAAGTGGAAAAGAATTACTCCTCCATAAGCCATGCGGGTCATGAGAGGCGACTAAAATGCCGGGAACAAGGGGCTAGTAACCCCTTCTGTATAAATTACTAAAAGGTAAAAGGAAAAACTTTTGTTTTTCTTTTCCAGGTCAATGCCTCGGTGAGATACAGCCAATGTGTCAAAAAAAATACTCACGTGTCGTTTAGTTGGGTTGGTTGAGCACTTGGCCGACACACTAAAGCGATCGGACAAGGATGGAGCATTCAACGTGGTATGGCCATTGAAATGTATTATCATCACCCACTTCCGTATAAACAATGTATCGCGTGGAAAAAAACTTCGACTTGACTTTGAAGTTATACATAAGAGAGATTGTTGCTATAACACAGAGATGATATAGCAACAGTGATGTTATAGCAACAGTGATGTTATAGCAACAGTGATGTTATAACAACAGTGATGTTATAGCAACAGTGATGTTATAACAACAGTGATGTTATAACAACAGTGATGTTATAACAACAGTGATGTTATAGCAACAGTGATGTTATAGCAACAGTGATGTTATACCTGGAGTTTACCTGGAGAGAGTTTCGGGGGTCAACGCCCCCGCGGCCCGGTCTGTGACCAGGCCTCCTGGTGGATCAGCGCCTGATCAACCAGGCTGTTGCTGCTGGCTGCACGCAAACCAACGTACGAGCCACAGCCCGGCTGATCAGGAACTGACTTTAGGTGCTTGTCCAGTGCCAGCTTGAAGACTGCCAGGGGTCTGTTGGTAATCCCCCTTATGTGTGCTGGGAGGCAGTTGAACAGTCTCGGTCCCCTGACACTTATTGTATGGTCTCTTAACGTGCTAGTGACACCCCTGCTTTTCATTGGGGGGATGGTGCATCGTCTGCCAAGTCTTTTGCTTTCGTAGTGAGTGATTTTCGTGTGCAAGTTCGGTACTAGTCCCTCTAGGATTTTCCAGGTGTATATAATCATGTATCTCTCCCTCCTGCGTTCCAGGGAATACAGGTTTAGAAACCTCAAGCGCTCCCAGTAATTGAGGTGTTTTATCTCCGTTATGCGCGCCGTGAAAGTTCTCTGTACATTTTCTAGGTCGGCAATTTCACCTGCCTTGAAAGGTGCTGTTAGAGTGCAGCAATATTCCAGCCTAGATAGAACAAGTGACCTGAAGAGTGTCATCATGGGCTTGGCCTCCCTAGTTTTGAAGGTTCTCATTATCCATCCTGTCATTTTTCTAGCAGATGCGATTGATACAATGTTATGGTCCTTGAAGGTGAGATCCTCCGACATAATCACTCCCAGGTCTTTGACGTTGGTGTTTCGCTCTATTTTGTGGCCAGAATTTGTTTTGTACTCTGATGAAGATTTAATTTCCTCATGTTTACCATATCTGAGTAATTGAAATTTCTCATCGTTGAACTTCATATTGTTTTCTGCAGCCCACTGAAAGATTTGGTTGATGTCCGCCTGGAGCCTTGCAGTGTCTGCAATGGAAGACACTGTCATGCAGATTCGGGTGTCATCTGCAAAGGAAGACACGGTGCTGTGGCTGACATCCTTGTCTATGTCGGATATGAGGATGAGGAACAAGATGGGAGCTAGTACTGTGCCTTGTGGAACAGAGCTTTTCACCGTAGCTGCCTCGGACTTTACTCTGTTGACGACTACTCTCTGTGTTCTGTTAGTGAGGAAATTATAGATCCATCGACCAACTTTTCCTGTTATTCCTTTAGCGCGCATTTTGTGCGCTATTACGCCATGGTCACACTTGTCGAAGGCTTTTGCAAAGTCTGTATATATTACATCTGCATTCTTTTTGTCTTCTAGTGCATTTAGGACCTTGTCGTAGTGATCCAGTAGTTGAGACAGACAGGAGCGACCTGTTCTAAACCCATGTTGCCCTGGGTTGTGTAACTGATGGGTTTCTAGATGGGTGGTGATCTTGCTTCTTAGGACCCTTTCAAAGATTTTTATGATATGGGATGTTAGTGCTATTGGTCTGTAGTTCTTTGCTGTTGCTTTACTGCCCCCTTTGTGGAGTGGGGCTATGTCTGTTGTTTTTAGTAACTGAGGGACGACCCCCGTGTCCATGCTCCCTCTCCATAGGATGGAAAAGGCTCGTGATAGGGGCTTCTTGCAGTTCTTGATGAACACAGAGTTCCATGAGTCTGGCCCTGGGGCAGAGTGCATGGGCATGTCATTTATCGCCTGTTCGAAGTCATTTGGCGTCAGGATAACATCGGATAGGCTTGTGTTAATCAAATTTTGTGGCTCTCTCATAAAAAATTCATTTTGATCTTCGACTCTCAGTCTGGTTAGCGGCTTGCTAAAAACTGAGTCATATTGGGACTTGAGTAGCTCACTCATTTCCTTGCTGTCATCTGTGTAGGACCCATCTTGTTTAAGTAGGGGCCCAATACTGGACGTTGTTCTCGATTTTGATTTGGCATAGGAGAAGAAATACTTTGGGTTTCTTTCGATTTCATTTATGGCTTTTAGTTCTTCCCGCGATTCCTGACTCCTAAAGGATTCTTTTAGCTTAAGTTCGATGCTTGCTATTTCTCTGACCAGTGTCTCCCTGCGCATTTCTGATATATTGACCTCTTTTAGCCGCTCTGTTATTCTTTTCCGTCGCCTGTAAAGGGAGCGCCAGTGATGTTATAACAACAGTGATGTTATAGCAACAGTGATGTTATAGCAACAGTGATGTTATAACAACAGTGATGTTATAGCAACAGTGATGTTATAGCAACAGTGATGTTATAACAACAGTGATGTTATAGCAACAGTGATGTTATAACAACAGTGATGTTATAACAACAGTGATGTTATAGCAACAGTGATGTTATAGCAACAGTGATGTTATAACAACAGTGATGTTATAGCAACAGTGATGTTATAACAACAGTGATGTTATAACAACAGTGATGTTATAACAACAGTGATGTTATAACAACAGTGATGTTATAGCAACAGTGATGTTATAACAACAGTGATGTTATAGCAACAGTGATGTTATAACAACAGTGATGTTATAACAACAGTGATGTTATAGCAACAGTGATGTTATAGCAACAGTGATGTTATAACAACAGTGATGTTATAACAACAGTGATGTTATAGCAACAGTGATGTTATAGCAACAGTGATGTTATAACAACAGTGATGTTATAGCAACAGTGATGTTATAGCAACAGTGATGTTATAACAACAGTGATGTTATAACAACAGTGATGTTATAACAACAGTGATGTTATAGCAACAGTGATGTTATAGCAACAGTGATGTTATAACAACAGTGATGTTATAGCAACAGTGATGTTATAGCAACAGTGATGTTATAGCAACAGTGATGTTATAACAACAGTGATGTTATAACAACAGTGATGTTATAGCAACAGTGATGTTATAACAAGTGATGTTATAACAACAGTGATGTTATAACAACAGTGATGTTATAACAACAGTGATGTTATAACAACAGTGATGTTATAACAACAGTGTTATAACAACATAGTGATGTTATAACAACATAGATGTTATATAATGTTACAGATAATAATAATAATAATAATAATAATAATAATTAATAATTAATAATTAATAATAATAATAATAATAATAATAATAATAATAATAATAATAATATCTTTGTTACATCAACACACGATGATACAGCTCAATATTTCCTTTGTTATATAACTTGCCATTAATGGAGGTTGTGTCTGGAGGCTCCAGGATACACTGGAAACATTCCTCGTTTACTTTAACTGTGATTAACGTCACTAAAATACGTTTATTACGTTAAATATAACGTTAATGTTGTTAGTGATGGGATCTGATACGACCTTCCAGCGACCCTCCGCCATATTTCATGCCTTATTTGTACTTTTATCCGTTACTCAACGGTCAAACAGGTGTGGGGATGATGGGAGATAAATTCCACGTCGATGTGGCTGGAAGAATGGGAAATGTAACTCACCAGGAGACATGAAAGAGGAAATAAGAGAGATGTGGTGCTGCCTGCGTAGTATTGTGAAGTAACGCTGGCCATCAGCTGGAACCCATCAAGGCCACTACGATCTCATTCACTATTTTGATTTTTTAAACTCGTGTTTATGCTTTTTATATTCATTTATTTTGATTACTAAAATAATTTTTTTGGGTTATTTAATAAAGATGTGAGGAGAAAGTGGGTGTATTGGTTGATATTAGAGTAAATAGTGGATAATTTGGTGGTTTTGAGCGTGGTGGCCTGGCTGTGTGTTTACAAATATGGCTCTTCCAATCACGCACTTTACCCATCTCAGCTGTTTTATCTTAAAAATATATATTTTAAGCATCTTTTGCCTCTTCACTTATTTGAATATATACCTCATCAATTACTATACATTAAAATATACCTAAAAATAGTATTTTATGAGACTACATCAATTAAAAAGTGAAAAATAAGAGGAGGGCGGTGAATGTAACAACCGCAGCAGACGAATATTTTTCACCAATAAACTACCCAAAAAACCCAATTATAACCCAATAAAACTCTTATTAAACAATATTAACGTTTAAATAATAACTAATACATCATTTACAAGCCTCAAACATAAAGAAATAAATAAAAAATACAGCGTAATAGGAAGTTGCCAGCCATCATTATCTTACACAATATCTGGGTCTTAAAATAGGGAGACCCGGACCAAGTTATTATATCCGGCCGCATCGTCTCCCACACACTTGGCAATATACTTTTTGTGGGCGGTAATGATGTGGGCGGCGTGTGGGCGGCTGGTGGGGGTGTGGGGGTCACCTTTGACCCCCACATTCCTCTACAGGAACATTAATACGGCAGTCACAGTCAGGATGATCTTCAGGCAGGTGATTATTTCCTTAAAAAAGTTATTATTAAGTTGTGATTTTTTTTTGGTGAGCCGGGGGAAGGTCTCGGTCAGGTGAGCAGAAGCTCTAGCTCTGGGTCTGTTGGTTTATATAGACGTTTATATGTGTATAATTATTATATATAAATTATGCATAAAAATGTGACTTATTACCAGGAAATATTTGTGTTATTTCCTGATAAACTTAACCTAACTTAACTTTACCTAACTTAACCTAACTTAACCTAACTTAACCTAACTTGACCTAACTTAACTTGACTTAACTTCACCTTACCTAAGCTAACTTAACCTAACTTGACTAACTTTACCTAATCTAACTTAACCAAACTTAACTTTACCTAACTTCACCTTACTAAGCTAACTTAACCTAACTTAACCTAACTTTACCTAACTTAACCTAACTTAACCTAACTTAACCTAACTTAACCTAACATTACCTAACTTAACCTAACTTAACCTAACTTAACCTAACATTACCTAACGTAACCTAACTTTACCTAACTTAACCTAACTTAACCTAACCTTACCTAACTTAACCTAACTTAACCTAACCTTACCTAACTTAACCTAACTTAACCTAACCTTACCTAACTTAACCTAACCTTACCTAACTTAACCTAACCTTACCTAACTTAACCTAACTTTACCTTACCTAAGCTAACATAATCTAACTTAACTTTACCTAAGTTTACCTCATTTTACCTAACTTAACCTTACCTAAGTTTACCAAATCAAACCAAACTTAACGTTAACTAACCTAACACCCAGGTACCTACTTACTGCTAGGTGAACACTGACAGCAGGTGTAAGGTGACTAACACCCAGGTACCTACTTACTGCTAGGTGAACACTGACAGCAGGTGTAAGTTAACTAACACCCAGGTACCTACTTACTGCTAGGTGAACACTGACAGCAGGTGTAAGGTGAGTAACACCCAGGTACCTACTTACTGCTAGGTGAACACTGACAGCAGGTGTAAGGTAACTAACACCAAGGTACCTACTTACTCCTAGGTGAACACTGACAGCAGGTGTAAGGTGACTAACACCCAGGTACCTACTTACTGCTAGGTGAACACTGACAGCAGGTGTAAGGTAGCTAACACCCAGGTACCTACTTGCTGCTAGGTGAACACTGACAGCAGGTGTAAGGTAACACCCAGGTACCTACTTACTGCTAGGTGAACACTGACAGCAGGTGTAAGGTAACTAACACCCAGGTACCTACTTACTGCTAGGTGAACACTGACAGCAGGTGTAAGGTAACTAACACCCAGGTACCTACTTACTGCTAGGTGAACACTGACAGCAGGTGTAAGGTAACTAACACCCAGGTACCTACTTACTGCTAGGTGAACACTGACAGCAGGTGTAAGGTAACTAACACCCAGGTACCTACTTACTGCTAGGTGAACACTGAGAGCAGGTGTAAGGTAACACCCAGGTACCTAATTACTGATAGGTGAACACTGACAGCTGGTGTAAAGTGGCTAGCACCAAGGTACCTACTTACTGCTAGGTGAACATTGACAGCAGGTGTAAGGTAACACCCAGGTACCTACTTACTGCTAGGTGAACACTGGCAGCTGTTGTAAGGTGGCTAGCACTCAGGTACCTACTTACTGCTAGGTGAACACTGACAGCAGGTGTAAGGTAACACCCAGGTACCTACTTACTGCTAGGTGAACGCTGACAGCTGGTGTAAGGTAACTAACACCCAGGTACCTACTTACTGCTAGGTGAACATTGACAGCAGATTTAAGGTGACTAATACCCAGGTACCTACTTGCTGCTAGGTGAACACTGACAGCTGGTGTAAGGTAACTAACACCCAGGTACCTACTTACTGCTAGGTGAACACTGAGAGCAGGTGTAAGGTAACTAACACCCAGGTACCTACTTACTGCTAGGTGAACACTGACAGCAGGTGTAAGGTAACTAACACCCAGGTACCTACTTACTGCTAGGTGAACACTGAGAGCAGGTGTAAGGTAACTAACACCCAGGTACCTACTTACGCTAGGTGAACACTGACAGCAGGTGTAAGGTAACTAACACCCAGGTACCTACTTACTGCTAGGTGAACACTGAGAGCAGGTGTAAGGTAACTAACACCCAGGTACCTACTTACTGCTAGGTGAACACTGACAGCAGGTGTAAGGTAACACCCAGGTACCTACTTACTGCTAGGTGAACACTGACAGCAGGTATCTTAAGAAAAGACATCTTAATATATCCACCCGTACCGGGGATCGACCCCCGTACCCGAGTGTGTGAGGCAAGTGCGCTACCAACCAAGCCACGGGACATGACTCGCCCAAGGACTCGCTCTTAACCTCAGTCATGCTTCAGTACCTTCCTATTGTATAATACAGCTGTATCACAGAACAATTGTATGCGTGTCAGCACTCACTGGCACTCGTCAGTCTCTCTAATTATGTCTTGCAGTGATAATTAATGTTAATGACCTGATATCAGCATGAAAGTGGGGTAATTACTACTGTAATTTGACCAGCTGTCAAAACTTGGCGGCCCAGATGTGTCTCCACACAGCGGATTCATCAGTCCGGTACAGAGATGAATGGTGGCAGTCAGGAGGAGTGTGAGGTGATCGGTCCCTTAGTCTGGAGTCGATGTTGTCAGTCCATCAGTTTTATAAGGACTGATGGACTGACTACAATGACTCCAGACTGACTACAATGACTCCAGACTGACTACAATGACTCCAGACTAACTACAATGACTCCAGACTGACTACAATGACTCCAGACTAACTACAATGACTCCAGACTAACTACAATGACTCCAGACTAACTACAATGACTCCAGACTAACTACAATGACTCCAGACTAACTACAATGACTCCAGACTAACTACAATGACTCCAGACTGACTACAATGACTCCAGACTGACTACAATGACTCCAGACTGACTACAATACAATGACTCCAGACTAACTACAATGACTCCAGACTACAATGACTCCAGACTAACTACAATGACTCCAGACTAACTACAATGACTCCAGACTAACTACAATGACTCCAGACTGACTACAATGACTCCAGACTGACTACAATGACTCCAGACTGACTACAATGACTCCAGACTGACTACAATGACTCCAGACTAACTACAATGACTCCAGACTAACTACAATGACTCCAGACTAACTACAATGACTCCAGACTAACTACATTGACTCCAGACTAACTACAATGACTCCAGACTAACTACAATGACTCCAGACTAACTACATTGACTCCAGACTAACTACAATGACTCCAGACTAACTACAATGACTCCAGACTAACTACATTGACTCCAGACTAACTACAATGACTCCAGACTAACTACAATGACTCCAGACTAACTACAATGACTCCAGACTAACTACAATGACTCCAGACTAACTACAATGACTCCAGACTAACTACAATGACTCCAGACTAACTACAATGACTCCAGACTAACTACAATGACTCCAGACTGACTACATTGACTTCAGACTGACTACAATGACTCCAGACTGACTACATTGACTTCAGACTGACTACAATGACTCCAGACTGACTACAATGACTCCAGACTGACTACATTGACTTCAGACTGACTACAATGACTCCAGACTGATTACAATGACTCCAGACTAACTACAATGACTCCAGACTAACTACAATGACTCCAGACTAACTACAATGACTCCAGACTGACTACAATGACTTCAGACTAACTACAATGACTCCAGACTGACTACAATGACTCCAGACTGACTACAATGACTCCAGACTGACTACAATGACTCCAGACTGACTACAATGACTCCAGACTGACTACAATGACTCCAGACTGACTACAATGACTCCAGACTAACTACAATGACTCCAGACTAACTACAATGACTCCAGACTGATTACAATGACTCCAGACTAACTACAATGACTCCAGACTAACTACAATGACTCCAGACTAACTACATTGACTCCAGACTAACTACAATGACTCCAGACTAACTACAATGACTCCAGACTAACTACATTGACTCCAGACTAACTACAATGACTCCAGACTAACTACAATGACTCCAGACTAACTACAATGACTCCAGACTAACTACAATGACTCCAGACTAACTACAATGACTCCAGACTGATTACAATGACTCCAGACTAACTACAATGACTCCAGACTAACTACAATGACTCCAGACTAACTACTCCAGACTAACTGACTCCAGACTAACTACAATGACTCCAGACTAACTACAATGACTCCAGACTAACTACATGACTCCAGACTAACTACAATGACTCCAGACTAACACTCCATGACTCCAGACTAACTACAATGACTCCAGACTAACTACAATGACTCCAGACTAACTACAATGTCTCCAGACTGACTACAATGACTACAGACTTTCTACAATGACTCCAGACTAACTACAATGACTCCAGACTAACTACAATGACTCCAGACTAACTACAATGACTCCAGACTTACTACAATGACTCCAGACTAACTACAATGACTCCAGACTAACTACAAGGACTCCAGACTAACTACAATGACTCCAGACTAACTACAATGACTCCAGACTAACTACAATGACTCCAGACTGACTACAATGACTCCAGACTAACTACAATGACTCCAGACTAACTACAATGACTCCAGACTAACTACAATGACTCCAGACTAACTACAATGACTCCAGACTGACTACAATGACTCCAGACTAACTACAATGACTCCAGACTAACTACAATGACTCCAGACTAACTACAATGACTCCAGACTGACTACAATGATATATTCTCTGTAGTTTCCGGCAGTAATATGCGGGAATATGCTGGTGTATGCTCCTGCATACACCACCTCCTAAGTATATACAATATACGTAGTTTTTACCACGATTTAAGTGAGTGTTGTGTGTCCGCCCCTGGCAGATGTTACATAGTGTGTGTTGTTTAAATGGTGTAAGGTGACTAACACCCAGGTACCTACTTACTGCTAGGTGAACACTGACAGCTGGTGTAAGGTGGCTAGCACCCAGGTACCGACTTACTGCTAGGTGAACACTGACAGCTGGTGTAAGGTGACTAACACCCAGGTACCTACTTACTGCTAGGTGAACACTGACAACAGGTATAAGGTAACTAACACCCAGGTACCTACTTACTGCTAGGTGAACACTGACAGCTGGTGTAAGGTGGCTAGCACCCAGGTACCTTCTTACTGCTAGGTGAACAGGGACATCAGGTGTAAGGTGGCTAACACCCAGGGACCTACTTACTGCTAGGTGAACAAGGACATCAGGCGTAAGGTGGCTAACACCTACTTACTGCTAGGTGAACAAGGACATCAGGCGTAAGGTGGCTAACACCTACTTACTGCTAGGTGAACAGGGACATCGAGTGTAAGGTGGCTAACACCCAGGGACCTACTTACTGCTAGGTGAACAGGGACATCAGGTGTAAGGTGGCTAACACCCAGGGACCTACTTACTGCTAGGTGAACAAGGACAACAGGTGTAAGGTGGCTAACACCCAGGGACCTACTTACTGCTAGGTAAACAGGGACATCAGGTGTAAGGTGGCTAACAACCAGGGACCTACTTACTGCTAAGTAAACAGGGACATCAGGTGTAAGGTGGCTAACACCCAGGGACCTACTTACTGCTAAGTAAACAGGGACATCAGGTGTAAGGTGGCTAACACCCAGGGACCTACTTACTGCTAGGTGAACAGGGACATTAGGTGTAAGGTGGCTAACAACCAGGGACCTACTTACTGCTAGGTGAACAGGGACATTAGGTGTAAGGTGGCTAACACCCAGGGACCTACTTACTGCTAGTTGAACAGGGACATTAGGTGTAAGGTGGCTAACAACCAGGGACCTACTTACTGCTAAGTAAACAGGGACATCAGGTGTAAGTTGGCTAACAGTCAGGGACCTACTTACTGCTAAGTAAACAGGGACATCTGGTGTAAGTTGGCTAACACCCAGGGACCTACTTACTGCTAGGTGAAC